>NW_007174137.1:248332-269288 GCF_000164805.1 Carlito syrichta
CCACCGCAGCCTCGACCTGCTGGGCTCCAGCGATCCTTCCGCCTTAGCCTTCCAAGTAGCTGGAACTATAGGCGCGCGCTACCACACCCGGCTAATTTTTGATTTATTGTAGAGATGAGGTCTCACCAAGTTGCCCAGGTGGGTCTCGAACCTGTGGACTCAGGCAATCCACTCACCTCAGCCTCCCAAAGGTGCGGGATTACAGGCTGAGCCACCGAGCCCGGCTTATTATTATTTCTTGAGTTGGAATCTCACTCTTGTTGCCCAGGTGAGTGCAGTGGCACACTCATGGTCACCGCAGCCTTGACCTGCTGGGCTCAGATAATCCTTCTGCCTTAGCCTTCCAAGTAGCTGGAACTACAGATGCACACCACCACGCCTGGCTAGTTTTTGTGATTTATTGTAGAGATGAGGTCTCGCCAAGTTGCCCAGGCTGGTCTCAAATCCCCGGACTCAGACAATCCTCTCGCCTTGGCCTCCCAAAGTGCCAGGATTACAGGATGAGTTATTGTGCCCAGTTGCTTGTGTTATTAATATGGTTGTCAATCTTTTTTAATTCAGCACCCAGTTTGTGTTGGTTAGTATAGTCAAAATTAGCTCCTACAGGGCAACCCCTTTGGGTCCCCTCCCACTGTGGGGGCTTTTCTGTCCTCTCAATAAATACTGCTTTTTAAAAAAAAATTAGCTCCTACATCTCATAAATCTACATACTTCAGGTAAAACACACTGCAGAGTAGTGCAGTGCGGGAAGCTAAAAGCTGACAAAAAAGTAAGCTCTTTCAACCCAGTCAACCTACCCTGGATGTTCTATTCTTCTCATGCTCAAGTATCACATTATGTAATAAAATATGACAATCTGACATGGAAACATGATTAAAAATTAAATAATGATAACGTTTTCTTTCTTCTATTAGATACAAATGAATAATGGAAAAGTCTCATGTTTTCTTCCTACAACCCAGAGGATTCTCCTTCATAGACTTGGGCCCATCTTATTAGGGAACTGCTAAAATGCAGGTGTGTTCATCGTCTCATCATCAGTTCATTGACAGCTGGATATATTACCTTCCCCTTTTTTCTCTTCTTTACCACATTGAAATACGTTTCTGAGGCGCCTTACTCCTTCCAAGACTCCAAGACTTACAAGATAGTCTTGATTGTGGGAGAGTGGGAGTTGAGGACGAGTCAAGATATTTCCCCCCTCCTTCTGTTTCCTTTGGTGTCCCTGCAATGACAAAACTTTCTCTGTACTTCTATCCCGTTGGAAAGCTCCTACCTCCTGGCAAAGAGGTCCCCCACTTACAACTCTGGTAGTCATCTGCTTTTGTTTTCTGCTAACATGTTTCCCATTGCCTTCCATCTCTAGGCGTTGTAGTGACTTTTTGCTTTTTCTAAACTCTGTGCTGCTTTTCAGCCTAGGTGAGCAATTCTTCATCTTAAAAGTTTTATATATATATATATATATACACACATGTAGAGTGATGTCGGTTTTCCTAACTGGTCCTTTAGTTATAAAACATGGCATATCAGTTAAAAGTTACTCCACATCAAAAAAGTCTGCTTATCTAACATAGTAAGTCCATAAAGAGAACATGGTTGGCTGAGTTGAAAGTTAAAATGCTTAAGAATATTAAAATGTGTGGATGAAATAAATTGGTCCCAACTCAGATAACCAAATTTGCCTTTGGGTCTCTAGAAGGTATATTTAGGGATCTCCATTAAGATGAGATCCTGCTGTGATATCAAACCAAGAAAGGCATCTGAAATCTTTCTGCTACCAAACCAAGGTTCCTAAAGATAGAATAATGCCACAATTCCACTCTACTTCCCACAACCTGAGAGGCTTAAACTGAATGAAGCACTGTCCAGCCACTTCTGGAAAAAGATGAGCCATCAAGTCAGCACCGGTATTCTTGTACAGAACACACGTCATCTATGTAAATCAAACCAAATCACCACAAATGAGGAAAACTTAGAAAATAATTTGAGGGACAAACCACTATCACACTGAACAAAGAAAAAAAAGATTGCAATTTTATAGATGAACCAAATAGCTGTATCCTGTTTGTTTCAGAAGGTTGTAGGGCAACACACAGTGACAATATGAGCACACCCTAGATATGGCCTCAAACAGGGTTAGAGCTTGGGAAGGGGTCCCGGGAGTGGCCAACCCAGAATGTCCCCTTCTGCTTAGGCTCTGTGCCTGGGCATGCAGGTCATGTTGAGACCATGGGTGAAGTGTTCTCTCTGTACCTACTGACCACATCTTACAGTTATGTAATGAATGTTCTCACGGACCCTTTCTTGTGGCAGTTGACCCCCCGGACCTATTTAGACTAGATCGAGCACACCTGGATCAATGCCTAAAACTTTTGGTTACCTTTAGTTCACTTTTGGCTTATTATAATGCTAAAAATCCTACCCCTAGAGAGAATTCACAGACATTTTGTGTAAATGCAATATATATATATAAACACCTTCTCACACTACACTCGCACACTAGAAACCCTACCCTTTTCATGCTTAACCTTGCACTCTGCCCTGTGTAAGGTGCTATATAAACTAAGTGCCTTTTACAATCCGGAGTGAGTTTCTTCCTGTGGTTGTTCCTGGACTATCTTCCCTGTAAGTTTCCTAATAAAGCCCATGTCTTGTTCATTTCTCTGAGTCATTTCTTTGGCCCCTCAAACACAGTGTCTTCCCTTTTGGGATCTTAGGAATCTGGCATGACAAGTTATACCAGATCATCTTACCTTCAAGACTCCCATAAAAGACTCTTTAAATGTAAAAAAAAAAAATCGATCTCAGTCAAAGAACCATTGAACATTGTAAATGTCATAAACAAAACTCTGCTGTTGAACTACTCCTGTTTAATTTCCTCCTATGCCTTGGTCAAGGCAGTAAGTAAATGTTTCTTGTGATCGTTATTAAAATCAGGATAAGGTAATGGAATATTGAAGACGTTAACAACCATGTTCTAACATCATGGTATGCCCTTTAGTACTTTTATTCTGACATTTTACTTGAGGATCTGCCAGTGCAAAGCATGGTCCTATGTGCTAGAAATAGAAAAAAGGAAGAAAACAGAATCCTGATTCTTTTTTTTTTTTTTTTTTTTCCGAGTTGGAGTCTCACTCGGTGGCCCAGACTGGAGTGCAGCGGCCGCTCCTGGCCACCGCAGCCTCGCCTGCTGGGCTCTGGCCATTCTTCCTCCTCAGCCTTCCGAGTAGCCGAATTACAGGCATGCGCTACCACAACCGGCTGATTTTTTGATTTATTGTAGAGATGAGGTCTCGCTGCCCAGGCGGGTCTCAAACCCGAGGGCTCAGGCAATCCACTCACCTCAGCCTCCCAAAGGCGTGGGATTACAGGCTGAGCCACCGAGCCCGGCTAAGAATCCTGATTCTTAAGTCTCCAGAACAATGAAGTAGACTCAACCTTAGTAAAGATAGTCATATATGTTGCATTATTCAGTTGGTCACAAATTTCTTCTTGTGATTCTAATATTCTCAAATTATGAGACTTATGTGCTATAGCAGATAGATTATATTTTAATCTTTTTTTTTTTTTTTTTTTGAGTTGTATTCTTACTCTGTCACCCAGGCTGGAGGGCAATGGCACACTCCCAGCCACCACAGCCTTGACCTGCTGGGCTCAGGCAATCCTTTTGCCTCAGCCCTCCAGGTGGCTGGAACTACAGGCACGTACCACCATGCCTGGTTAAATATTTCATTCTCTTAAAAAAACATTATTCTAGCCGTATAAAATTATCTTATCATTTGTATATTTTACCGTTGGACAGGTAGTATCTCTGAAAATCCCAGTATTTTCATTGTTTTGCAGGTACAACATTACATCTTGTAGTTATTTCGCAAAGTCATTAGCAGTATGGTATTGATTTTCATTCTAGAGTCTTTCTAGAAAGACTAGAGGTATTTTCAAATTATTCAGAGCTTTTACCAATATAAAAATCTTTCTTATAGACAAATTTTCTAAAAATGACCTTATTCTACTCTGATTCTTAATTTTCTGGGGAACTATTTTAGCAAATTTGCAGTCTGGCTCAACGCTCTGCATAAAACATATTAGCCAATGCCTCTGCATTCTAATAGGCTATTCTCAAGAATGCACCTGCATTTCTGCTTCTACTAATTGACTGTATGAGTCATATGTGTGTGTTTTCAAACCTATATATGTTTGTTGTGTTTTATAATAATTACAAAATGAAATTAAACATTATATGAAGAAAAATATATATCAAAACACTTAATGCTTTTATGAAAACCAGTCAGAATTCCCTGAAAAGCCTTTATAAGTTGCCAATATATATATATATATATATTTAGAAAGCAGGATTTATTAAGAGGACAGAAAAGTTCCCACAGTGGAAGAGGAACCGAAGGGGTTGCCCTTAAAATATTTTTAATAAGTTATGTTGAATATAAGATTATTTTGTGGGGGAAAGTATGGCAATTTAAATAACTAAAATAATTCTGTACTCGGATATCCTTACATACATTACAAAAGTGTTTTCAATTGTTAAAACATTAGTTTGATCCCCAAATTTATACTCAGAGGAAAGACCTTGGTTCAACATCAAAAAATGATGAATAAAGGTATATTTGTAAATTTCTAACTGAATTAAAGTATTTAAGATTTATTTGGCTGAGCTTTTAAATCACAAGGCTAAGTTTTATGAGATAATTGAGATTTTTTTTCTGCAATTCTTTGGGTAGATGAATTTTCTCCTTACCTTTAACATAATTGTGTACTCTTTGTGAGTATAGTTTTTTCATCTTTGAATTCATTGTCTTGCATGTAATGACCATTTAATAAATATTTGCCAAATAAATGGATGACAAGTTTCAACATATATCTTAGGAATTGGATCACTATCATTTTAGAGAGAACTAAAGAAAGTTCATTTTTTGGCAAACAGATTTACCATTGTTTTATATAACCTTGCAATCATTGATTTATGTGATTGTCATCAATTCTCTTTTTCTCCTCTGTCAAACTCTTTGCATCAAACATCCTCATCGTTATCTTAAAGGTTAAACTAGAAATGTAATCACTGAAGATAAACATTGACAAGCATAATAATATTAGCAGTACAAAAATACACCAATCTAAGATGTTATTTTACTAAAGGCAAGTGTGACTTTGTTGATTCTGATACTTTATCTCCTCTGGAATCAACAAACGAACTTTCTAAAAAACCTTGGCTTTTACAGAATTTTCCTCATACCAGTTACTTAAAAGAACTGGAAGCCTTAGAAAGCAAGTCCATGAATGAATACAGCGTACTAATCAAAATGCATTTCTTGGCACTTTTCCTGTGGTCACCCAAGGGAAAGTATGTCTGCCACTCCACAGCAAGCATAAAATTTCATCCTGACTTGCAGGCAAAACACCAATGTAATAGACATGTACTACTAATCAGATGAGTATAACACATGATAATATCTTTTCCTCTGTGACTAAAAGTGTCATGCTTCAGTGGATATCCCAGCGTGCATGAGGCTACCCTCTTTATATGCACATAGGTGTTCAAGTAATGCATTTTGAAAACCTCGCAAGGCACTTTACCCATATGTGGTTAAATAATTGAAGCAATCGCCATGTGAGTGGCTGGTCACCACATCTGTATATTTCTCTAGGCTGCAATCAGCACCAGATGTTCTACCATATGATGTTTTATGATGCCACAAGGTATTTCTGACAATCATGGTGGGGATGCAGCACAATGTTAAATTTGCCTGCAGCATAACAATAAGAACCAAGAGGAGACAGCATGGTCACCAAAGAGCATGGTCATCTGAAGGGCTCCACTAAACCTTGCTGAGTTGATACACACACAGAGATAAGAAATACACCTGTCCCTCTACAACCATAGAATCTGCTAGACCTAATAAAATCTTCTAATCTCATACCATTCTGCAAATTTCTTATAATTGAACTGCTCATTGCATTAGTTATTGGTAAGTATCCTAAAATTTTTGCTGAAATATTTTGGTTATTTTACTTTGGTGCTAACCTCTTGATGATTCATTGCAGAGGTTCACTTTTTTCTCAAAATGTACTTCTATAATTTTATTAAATTCTTTTGTCTATGTAAAAAAAAGTGTGACCTACTTGTTGATATTAGTAACTTCTTTTTGAAAAATAATTCATTTTATAAATATTTTAAAATTCATTAAAAAAATTCTTTTATAAATATTTTTAGTACTCTTATATGCCAGACACTGTTCTAAGCTTTGAAATACAAAAATAATAAAACGGAAAAAAAAAAACTCTTCCCTCATATATTTAAAATTAAAGCAGCAGTGAGATCTCATCTCTCCAATAAATAAAAAAAATCAGCCGGGCATGGTAGCGCACGCCTGTAATTCCGGCTACTTGGAAGGCTGAGGTGGAAGGATCGCCCGGAGCCCAGCAGGTCGAGGCTGCGGTGGCCAGGAGCAGCCACTGCACTACAGTCTGGGTGACAGAGTGAGACTCCAACTCAAAAAAAAAAAATAAATAAAAAATAAATAAATAAATAAATAAATAAATAAAATTAAATAAAATTAAAGCAAGAAATTGCATTCTACTGGAAGGAGCTTATATTCTTTTGAAGAAATGCCTTCTAATGATCTACTATAAAATTAATATCTAAGTATTATAAAATTGTTCCAAGAAAATGAGATGCAACTGAGGCGACAAGGGCTTCTCCTTGTACAGGAAGATGACTTGGCTCTTCAAGGCAATGTCTTCAGAAGCCAGAATGAGATTGGCATCAGATGTTGTTGGCCTGTTCAATTACTCTCTCAGTGCTGAAGGGAATCCGGCATAGCTGCCATAATCGTAGAGACAGTCCCTGTCTAGAGTTTCTCCTTCAAAGGGTTAAGCCCTCCATTAAGGCCAGAGTCCCTGAGGGCCAGAGACATATGTGGGCCTTCAGTAATGTGCCATGAGCAGCCTCTGTCTGAGATGACTTCCATGAGTAAGTATGTCCCCGACAACCTCTTACCTTCTAAGACCATAGCTGGAGTCTTTCCCATCATCTACCTCTCCCCAGAGATCAAACGAGATTGAGTAAGCTGCCTCATACACTGGACACACACACCAGTTCTTCCTTTGAACAACTCTAGTGAGTTCCTTGACTCCATTTCCTGTATACCCAGAATGATTTGCCCTCAAATGCCAGAATAGGAAAGTCTCTGGCTGGCCAGAGGACTTGACTGCCTGGCTTATGGTGTCCAGGGCTAGAGGGCAATAGTGAGCTAGGCTTGAAATTTATTCAGAGCCTGGAGGTGCAAAATGTGTATTAGCTGAATAGTTGGCAGTGGGTCTTCCATTGATGGGTCCTGGTAGCCCTGCTGTGCTTCTGCTGAAGATAAGTCCACAGATTATTTGAAGCTCCTTGAGGTTACAAAGTTGTAGGATCTGGTTAATTGAGAGAATTACCTGGGAAGTGACCAGGGATGTGCCTTAAGAGAAGTGCTTATTTAAACAGAAGAGGAATTTCAAAGAGTTATTGACAGATAATGAATAAATGGTAAATTTGGTCAGATGATTTTAGGGTTAGGACAGAGCAAAATCTCCGCAGTTTATCCCTGACTAGATATGCAGAGAACCCCATTCCTAGGTTACAAAAAGGTTATGATTCTCAGTTCTTTCAAACTTTATAATTCCAAACATAAAGGACAACCATGGGCACTAGATGACTTCCAGCACCATTTTCCCCTTTGAGTTCTTTCTTTTTTTTCAAGTGCTAATTCAATTATTTGTTTATTATCTTGTCCTGAGAACATATAGTATAAGGATTTGTCAAAAAATTAGCTGGGTGTGGTGGTACACTCCTGTAGTCCCAGCTCCCCGGGTAACTGAGGCAGGAGGATAACCTGAGCTCATGAGCCATGGTAAGTCGTAATTGTGTTGCTGCACTCCAGCCTGGGTGACAGAGTAAGACCCTAGCTTTAAAAAAAAAAAAGGAATGAGAGAGGAGATAGAGGAATATGGACTGCTTCTACTTCTGACAGAGCTTGAGATTTCGAGACCCAGGACTCAGAATGTTGAGACATCTCTATGTTTCCAATACTCTGTGAAGCAGAGTAGCAAATTGGGAAGAAGGGACCTGAGGTGGACTTTCATCTTAGTGATCCAGTCAGTTTAGAGCTCAGCCAACAATTATCTGCCCAGGGTCACAGTGGAATGCCCCTAGATCAGCAAGGAGTCATTGTGTCCTTCTCCTTGGTCAATTCCAATCTGCTCCATTAGAGGGAAAAGTTCTAATACTTTCTAGCATTTTAGCACTTTATATTAGAGAAAAAACAAAATAATTTCTATATTTATGAAGAAATTACAAGATAGGATCAAGGTTTTTAGAAAGTTATCTCTACTTTTACCACCTAAAGGTAGACTTTCTCAATGTTTTGACATCCTTCCTGCCTTTCTTCTGTGTATATTCTTTTTGTTGTTTAAGCCCTTATAAATATATAATTTCACAATCTGCTTTTTTTTAATAGAGAAAAGGAATTTATTTCTTTTTTTAACTTTTAATTTTTTTATTTTAAAGATATGGGGTATAATTCAGGGATAGGTATATCAATATTCATTATGCAGATACCCTTGTTGATGAGGGGTGCCCCCACTTTTCCAGGCAGATTCCGACTACAATCTGTTTTTTGAATTTACTATTATCACATAAATATTTCCCTCATGTTATTGAAAGCATTACATATCCAAAGTTTTAGTAATTGTATTATATGTTATGTCCCAAGATATTCTTATTAATCCCTCCATTGTTGGAAACTTAGATTGTTTCCAACTTTTTCTACTCTGAATGATATTGCACTGAGTATTTTTGTATTTCAGATATTTACAAACTACATTTCCTTCTAGAAGTGAATTATTGTATAAAATAATTTCCCAATAATACTGTATTATAATGATTATATTATTATAATAATATTATGTTATGTTATATATTATGTTACATTATAGAGTAGCAATGCCAAATATTAAAATGAAGAAATCTGTTTCATTTCAGTATTTGATTGCTAGTGAGGGTAAATCACCCCAGAATTTCATTTAAAAATTTATATTTTGTGTTTTGTTAATTGTCTGGTAAGTTATTATTAAAAGAAGTAAGAGGTTGAACTGTCAGTCAAAATTGCTTGGATTTGCATCTTGGCTCTCCTTGTCTGCAAAATGAAGATTATTGTTATAAAAACACAATATTATTTAGTTGTATAAAATGAGTTAATATCTGCAAAATGCTCAGAACAGTGTGAGATACATAGTACTTTTTTTGAGTTTTGAGTATTATTGCTGTTATGGTCTCGCTGTTTCTTTTTTTCCCTCTCTTTAATACTTTCATTTTTCTCCCTTTAAATCCTTCCTAGGTCAATTTTTTTAATGTGTTTTTTAATTTATTTGCCTCATTGCCTTTTTATGCCATAGAAAATTAAACTCCTTTTGTGATCTTCACCATGTTAAGATTTCAACCATTACCTAAAAGAAAGCACTTTCCTTTCCAGCCTATGCCTCCAATTTAGATCTCTCCCTGGAGCTCAGACTCATGTTTCTCCTTTCAGTACATTGCCAGGGAAGATTCCACAGGCACATTTGATCAACATGACCCAAAGTGAATTAATAATTTTCCACCTAAATTTGTCCTCTCTTCCCATACTCTCTTCTTTCATTAGTGACAGCACCATCTACCAAGGGCACAGACAGGAGCCTGGTGAAGGAGATGACAGTATGTCACCCCCAGGTATGACAATGTAACATAAGGATTATTTTGAACTGAATGCAACTGAGAAAAAGCAGACACAGAAATAACATTCTGTCTTCCCTCTGTCTGCCTGAAAGCAGGGCATACATTTTTCTTTGTAAAGGAAATTTCCATTGGTAAATATGGCCCCTTCTGCCATATCAGGAAGAGAATTACTCTAAATCAGAGAAGAGAACTCTTATCATCTGAGAAGGTACCGAGATAAGTCTGTGTAACAAACCTTACTGTACACGTCTTGTCTACTATACATTTTCTAGTCATGATACAGAGACTCACTAATGTCCCTCCATATTGCCACAGCCCCTAGATTAGGGCATGGCAGGGATTCAAGCACTCCTGCACATTCCTGAGCACATTCCTGAGAGTCCCCTTTTCTTCTAAGCACTCCCAATAAGTAGCTTCAGGAAATCCTTGACTTCCCAGCAGACTATGCCCAAAGATATAAATCCCTATTTATTCCCTTTCTTTGAACTATATAGTATCAATGTAATCTTAAGTCTTGTGACTTTTGCAATACATGATGTCTTAGGTCTTGTAAACTTTCTTTACTCTAGATGTCACTATCTAAATGTAAAGTGCAACTGTAACTTAAGTTCTGTGTAATGTTCTGCTGGCTAAAGTATAGGTACTGACAACTCTGGACTATAAAAGTGAACTGCAAAAGCCTACAGGGCAAGCAGAACCATTTTAGAAAGACCTTGAGTCTGGCTCTGCTCCCTGGATTTGAACTCAGAAATAAACTTCTTTCTATCAGTTCCCTGCCCCTTTGATTTATTGGTATCAAGGGGAGTAGAGAGCATTATTTGGAGCATAAAAATCACCTTCCCACAACTTACCACCCCTAGGTGCTCCCCCCATACCCACCCAACCACTTTCCATTCTTTAGTCACTTCTCTACCATTTATTGGTCCTTGTTAAAATGCTATGCAAGTCCCAGAGTTAACTGTATTTCTGGGTTTTCACCTCTCACTATGTACATAGATGCCTTTTCCCCCTTTTGATCTGTCTTCTGTTAGTTTAAGTTGCAGGAATAAGAGAATAGAGGAAACATTTTTTCCCCTGCATTTGCAAGTATCCTGGATCCTACTCTTCACTTTCTCCAACCAACTGATGCCTAAATTCTTCATTTAAATTGCTTCTTTAATCTGTCCACACCTCCAGATCCCAAGCAGTATTGTCTTGTCTACATCTCCCATTGTCCACCCCCCTTAATATCTAAATAGCTCCTCATGACCTGAGGACCAAGCTCAGTCCAGCCCTCTTAACTGGCTATATTAGACACATAGCTCCCCCTCTACCAGTTTGTTATCTTTTGCCTCATCTCCAGCTTCTTACTTCCTTGAAGTTACTCACCCTTAATTCAATTAACCAGGAAACAGCTCCAGCTCTTCCCTCAGTTCAAAGTGCCTTTCCCCAGTCCTATTCCCACCTTCTTTGCCTGTTTAACCCCTAATTATCCTTTAAAACATGGCCATGATTCCATCTTCTCTAGGAATACTTCCCTTAATTTCTGAGTTGTGTCAATGACCATTTCTTTGACTTCCATCGTAAACTATGCACATCTCTCTCATGGACCTCCTGCACTATAACATATTTATCTGTTTATGTACTGCCTTCCCACAATAGATTGTGTTTTCTTCAAGTTCAGGGACTTTGATTCATCTTTGTATCTCTAGTACTTATCACAGTGTCTGTTTGATAGCAGATCTCAAGAAACATTTGTTGAATTTAAATATGAAACTGATCGTGTAAGGAAGGTATTATATATGAAGGAAGCTTGTGGTCAGACTGGTACTCACAGCATGTCATAAACTTGGGAGCTGAATGAACATCCAGACACTTTCTCATGTTGAAAACACCAAAATGCTATTTGACAATTGGGATGAATATTGTCTACTTATCATCAGGTTTTCTCTTTCTCCTCCCTAATCAGGTCTTTAGTCCTTATCTGTGCTTCCTGATGGTGGCACTCCCAGCTATAGGTGTCAACTAAAATTAAGACTGTTGACATAATTTGATAAAAGTTTATTGGAAGTCAAATGTAAGGATCTACTGGGGAAAACACACCAAAAAGTTGGGAATGTTCCAGAGTTTGTTACAAACTGGAAGGTTTTTACAGGAAAGTTGAGGAGAAAGGAGGAGGGATTCCTTTTAACTTGAATTACCCTTTTTTATTGGAGAGTGAAATATAGATGTTACAATCATTGAATACAGCCTGGCAACATACAGGCTAAAATGGCTCTGCATAAGACATTCAGTAAAACGTTATGATTCAGAAATAAATTAGTGTCCTTTTCAGTGTAAGTAGGCCTGGCATGAATCAGTACATTTGGGAGCTCATGTATGATTCTTTACCAAGGGACAGGGTGCTGCCACGAATCACAAGACCTTCCCAAGGTGGGTTGATTTGGAAGCCTGTTTACTTTTTTAAAAATTTATTTTAAAGACAGGGGGTACAAGCCAGGATTGGGTACATAAATGGTTTATGTATGGGTGAAGTTTGGGCCTCCCATTGGACCTCACTTCGCTTGAATTAGGATCAGGCATCCTCATTGATGTTATGTGTCCCTCTCCTTCCCTCCCCTGGCAGCGTCCTGCTACTGCCAACCCCTTTCTTGTAGTATTATAATAGATGTTCAGGGTCCACTTATGAGTGTGAACATGTATTCAGTTTTTTGATTCTGTGATATCACTGAATGTGATAAACTCTAAATCCATCCAAGTTGCTGCGAAGTCCATAATTTTGTCTTTTATGGCTGTATAATATTCCATCATGTATATGTACCACATTTTAAAAATCTAGACCACTTTAATTATTTATTTTAAAATTGTGGGGTAAAATTCAGGGTGAGATATACAAATATTCATTGTGCAGATACCCTTGTTGACGAGGTGTGCCCCCACTTCCCCAGGCAGTTTTCCACTACTGCCAATCCCACCTCCCCCGCCCCATCCCCGCAGTTTCCCACTACTGTCAATCCTTTTCTTATAGTATTACGATAGTTGTTCAAGGTTCACTTATGAGTGAGAATGTGTGGTACTCAGTTCTTTGTTTCTGTGAAAGATCACTCGGTATTAAAGACTCTAAGTCCATCCAAGTTGCTGCAAAGTTCATGATTTTGTTCTTCTTTATGCTTGCATAACATTCCATTGTGTATATGTACCACATTTTTAAAATCCAATCCTCTTTTGATGGCCAGCACAGTTGGTTTATTGCTCTTGCTACTGTGAACAATCTGTGATAAACATACATGTGCAGGTATCTTTTTATAGAGTGATTCTTCTGGGTATATTCCCAGTATGGGCATTGAGGGGTTATATGGAAGGTTGATTTTTAGAACCTTTAGGAATTGCCACAGTGTTTTCCACAGTCTGTACTACTTTACATTCCTACCAACAGTATAGAAGTGTTCTCTTTTTGCCACATCCTCTCCAGCATGTTATTTTTTGAGTTATTGATGATGGCCATTCTCACTGGAGTTAGGTGGTATCTCAGTGTAGTTTTAGTTTGCATTTCTTTGATGACTAGTGAGACAACATTTTTTCATGTATCCATTGGCTGCTTGTTTGTCTCCTTTTGAGAACTGTCTATTCATATCTTTTGCCCACTTTGCAATGGGGCTGTTTGTTCTTTTCTTTACAGCACATTTGAGTTCCTTGTAGATCGTAGATATCAGGCCTTTGTCAGATATACAGTTGGCAAATATTTTTTCCCAGTGTGGGCTGACTCCTTGCTCTCTTGATGGTTTCTTTGGCTTTGCAGAAGCTTGTTAGTTTGATAAGGTCACACTTGTCCATCTTATCTCGTATGGCATGGGTACTTGGGTTTGATCAGGAATTGGTTGCCAGTTAAAATTTCCAGAAGAGTGTCTCCTGCATTTTCTAAGGTTCTTATAGTTTGAGGTTTTATGTTTAGGTCTCTGATCCATTTAGAGTTGATTTTTATGTATGGGGATAGGGAGGGGTCCTGTTTCAATCTTCTGCATGTGGTCAGCCAGTTTTCCCAGTACCATTTACTGAATAGGTTCTCCTCTCCCCAGCAGTTGGTGGCGGAGGCTTTGCTGAATATGAGTTGGTTGAGATATTGAGGTTTTGCTTCTGGAATCTCAATTCTGTGCCAATGATCTATATGCCTGTTCTTGTACCAATACCAGGCTGTTTTGATTATTGTAGCTTTATAATAAAGTTTAAAGTCTGGGAGTATGATACCCCTTGCTTTGTTTTTGGTTGTTTTTTTTTTTTTTTGCTGAGGATTGTTTTGGCTATTCATGATCATTTATGTTTCCATATGAATTCCTGTATTGTTTTCTTCTAGGTCTGAGGAGAATGTTGCTGGTAATTTGATGGGTATTGCATTGAATCTGTAGATTGCCTTAGGTAGAATGGGCATCTTAATATTGATTCTTCCAATCCATGAGCATGGAATAGTTTTCCATTTGCTTGTGTCATCTTTGATTTCTTTGAGCAGTGTTTTGTAGTTTAATTGTAAAGGTCTTTCATGTCTGTCGTTAGGAAGATGTCAAGGTATTTCATTTTTTCTGTGGCTATTGTGAATGGAATTGTGCTTTTTATTTGGGTTTCTGTTTGTTTATTATTGGTGTATAGGAATGAGATTGTCTTTTGCACATTTATTTTATGCTGTGAGGCTTTGCCAAAGTCCTTTATTAGTGCAAGGAGGTTTTTGATAGATTCCCTTGGGTTTTTGAGGTATAGAATCATGTCATCTGCAAAGAGGAATAACTTGATTTCCCCTTTCTCTATTTGGATACCCCTGATTGCCTTCTCTTCTCTGATTCTAGCTAGAACTTCCAAACTATGTTGAACAGGAGGAGTGAGAGTGGGCATCCTTGTCTTGTTCTAGTTTTCAGGGGAAATGGTTCCAACTTCTGTGTGTTTAGCAGTTGCTGGTTGTGGGTTTCTTGTAGATGGCTCTTACTATTTTTAGGTATGTTCCATCTATGCCTATGTGTTCAAGGGCTTTTATCAAAAAGGGGTGCAAGATTTTATCAAAAGATTTTTCTACATCTAATGATATAATCATGTGGTCTTTGCTTTTACGTCTGTTGATATATTTAATTGTGTTTATGGTCTTACAAATGTTGAACCAGCCTTGCATCCCAGGGATGAAGCCTACTTGGTTGTGGTGGATGATTTTTGAGATGTGTTATTAAATCTGGTTTGCTAAGATCTTGTTGAGAATTTTAGCATCTATGCTCATCAAGAATATTGGTCTGTAGTTCTCTTTCTTTGTTGGATTTTACCTGGCTTGAGTATCAATGTGATGTTAGCTTCATAAAATGCTTAGGGGAGAGTTCCATCTTTCTCAATTGCCTGGAACATTTTCAGTAGGATTGGTATCAGTTTCGTCTTGTATGTTTTGTAGAATTCTGCTGGAAAGTCATCTGGTCCAGGGCTTTTTTTTGCAGGTAGTTTTCTTATGACATAGTCAATTTCCTGGATTGTTATTGGTCTATTTAGAATCTTGATTTCTTCTTGTTTCAACCTGGGGAGGTTGTGTGATGTCAGAAAGTTCTCCATTTCCTTTAAGTTTTCAAGTTTGTTTCCATTCAAGTGTACATAGTAGTATCTGATAATCTTTTGTCTTTCTTCAGAGTCAGTTGTGACTTCATCTTTTGTGTTTCTGATTGTGTTTATTTGGGCTTTTTCTCTCTTTTTCTTGTTTAATCCTTTCAAAGAACCAGCTTTTGGTTTCATTGATTTTTTTGTATTATCTTTTTGTTTTCTATGTCCCAGATTTGGGCTTTTATTTTGGTCATCTGGATTCTTCTGCTGATGTTAGTGTTTTGGTGGTCTTTCTTTTCCAGTTTCCTTAGGTGACTTGTTAGGCTGTTAACTTGTGATCTTTCCATTTTCTTCTTGTATGTTGGTAGAGATCTGAATTCCCCTCTTACTACAGATTTCATGGCATCCCAGAGGTTTTGGTAAGATGTTTCTTCATTTTCATTTGTTTCCAGGTATCTTTTAATCTCTGTTTTGATTTCCATGTCAACCTAGTCCACTTTCAATGGACAGAGTTGTTGGTCCCGTGTTTTTTGCTATTATGAGTAGTGCTGCAATAAACAGATATCTTTTTTGTAGAATTATTTCTGTTCCTCTGAGTATATTCCCAGAAGGAGAATTGCTGGATCATATGAAAGGTCAAGGTCTAGTTCTTTTAGAAATTGTCACACTGTTTTCCAAAGATGTTGAACTAGTTTACACTCCCACCAACAGTGTAGAAGCATTCCCTTTTCTCTGCATCCTCACCCGCACCTGTTGTTTAATTTACGATGGCCACTCTTATTGTAATTAGGTGGTATCTCAATGTGGTTTTGATTTGCATTTCTCTAATGATTAGTGAGAATGAGCATTTTTTTCAAGTGTCTGTTGACTGTTCATATGTCTTCTTTTGAGAAGTATCAATACATGTCTTTTGAATAAATTAAATTATCATCATCATTCTTTTCAGACCTGGAAACAGCAATACAGAAATTCATATGGAAATAAAAATGGCCATGAACAGCAAAAACAATGCTCAGCAAAAGAAACAAAGCAGGATGAATCACACTCTCAGACTGTAAACATTATTATAAGCCTACAATAATCTAGAAAGCCTTGTATTGGTACAAGAACAGGCATATAAAAAAATGGAACAAGATAGAGATTCTGGAAACAAAACCTCAGTGTCTCAACCAACTCATCTTTGACAAAGCCACCACCAACAACCCTGGGGAAAAGAGAACCTTTTCAGTAAATGGTGATGGGAAACCTGGCTGCCCACATGCAGAAGAGTGAAACAGGACTCCTACCTATCACCATACACAAAAATCAACTCTAAACAGATCGAAGTCTTAAACATAAAACCTGAAACTATAAGAATCTTAGAAAATGCAGGAGACACCCTTTTAGAAATTGGACTAGGCAACCAATTTCTGATCAAAACCCCCAAAGCCTAAGTCATACGAGATAAGATAGACAAATGGGACCTCACTGAATTGAAAAACTTCTGCAAAGCAAAATAAACCATCAAGAGAGTGGGAAGACAGCCCACAGAATAAGAAAAAATATTTACCAACTGTATATCTGACAAAGGCCTAACATCCCGAATCTACAAGGAACTCAAATATGCTGAAAGGAAGCCTGTTTACTTTTAAAGTAAACTGCCAAATGTGATCTGTTGGTTATCACATGGATGGACATATCTATGTTAACACATCTTCCTTGCCAATGTCTAATTTAGGAATGGCCATGAGGTTTATTTGAATCACTGAGATTGGAGTAGAGAATTGTTTTGTAATATTCAGGGTGGCCCCCAAGTACTGATTTCTCTCTCTCTCTCTCTCTCTCTCTCTCTCTGAGTATAAAGCCCTTATTTCTTGAAAGTCATCTTATTCTCTCATGTAAGCCTGGGGATAAAGGTAATGCACAGAGAAAAAAATTAACATAATGACTTGAGGAAATCAGATAAGAATTGCATTCTACTTTGTACTTCTAGATATACAAGCCAATTAAATGTCTTATTACTTACATTTGAGATGAATTTTCTGGTACATGTAGTTGAAAATATCATAATTGGTTAAGTAAGCACAAGGTCATTAGAAGAGAAGACATCCATATAACTCTTGTGTCTCTGGCCTTCTTCCATTTGTCAAACACACTGTTTGATCCCTCCAAAATTCACACGTTGAAGTCCTAACCTCCAGCACTTTAGAATGTCATTATATTTAGAAGTAAGATTAATGAAGAAATAATTAGCTAAGATGAGGTCATTGGAATGAGCCCCAAATCCAGTCTAATTCAGTCTATAATCAGTGTTCTTATAAAAAGGGGATGTTTGAACACAGACAGGCACACAAAAAGAATGTCATGTAATGATAAAGTCAACGATTGAGGTGATATTTCTGCAAGCAAAAGAATTTCAAAGAATGCCATCAAACGCCAGAAGCTAGAATAGAAGCAGGAACAGATTTTCTCACCCGGACCTCAGAAGATACTAACCCTGATGACACCTTGACCTTGAACTTCTAGCCTCCAGAACTGTAAGACAATACATTTCTGTTGATGAAGCTGCCCAGTTTGTGGGACTTATGGCAGCTCTGGCAAACTAATATACACACAGACTTCATGTTTGAATTAGGGCTTTTGTGATAGCTGTTTCTGTGCTTAGAATGTTCTCGTACTTAATCTTCATGTTGTTGGTCCCTTCTTATTTTTCTTTTTCCTTTTCTTTTTTTTTTTTTTGAGTTGGAGTCTCACTCTGTCGCCCAGACTGGAGTACAGTGGCCGCTCCCGGCCACCACAGCCTCGACCTGCTGGGCTCCAGCGATCCTTCCGCCTCAGCCTTCTGAGTAACTGGAATTACAGGCACGCACTACCACACCTGGCTGATTTTTTGATTTATTGTAGAGATGAGGTCTCGCTGCCCAGGCGGGTCTCGAACCCGCGGGCTCAGGCAATCCACTCATCTCAGCCTCCCAAAGGCACGGGATTACAGGCTGAGCCACTGAGCCCAGCCTTCTTATTTTTCAAATCTTAGCTTAAGAGTCTTCTCCTCAGAGAGGCCTTTCAGCACTACCTAATCTAGAGCAGCCCCACTAGATACTTTTATTATCACTCTGCTTTCATTTTTGGCCCAATATTCACCACTCTGAAATGTCCTCGCATATTTCATTGTATGTTAATTATCTATACTGCCACTAGAATGTGAGCTCCACTGGAAAAAGGAAGCTTTTTAATTTTTTTTTAATCTTGTTCACTATTGAACTCCCAGGACCAGGAACCCTGCTGGGTACACATCAGGTACTCAAAAAGTATATGGTAAATGAATAAATTGGAGCAAATGAGTATGAATAAAATGACAAAAATGATTTATGTCATTGAGTTTTTGAATGTTTTATATATTTAGGTGAATGAACTGAACATTAATATCCTGCTTCTATAATTTAATATGTGAATTTAATTACCTTTCTCTGTCTCTCTTATGTTATCTATAAAATGGAAAACTAAAGGTGTCTTCCTATAGAGTTATTTTGAGAAGTAATGAGAAGATTTATGAAAAGTACTTAGCAAATATTCACAACAAGAACAAGTTGTTTTTTTTTTCCCTCTCTCTTCTCACTAGATCTGAAATCAACACATGGCTTAATGTAGCAGGCTTACAATGTCTTCCAAATATATTTCCACCTCCTAATCCCTAGACTCTGTGAATAGTATTTTATTTGGAAAAAGGATCTTTGCAGATGTGATTAAATAAAGGGACTTGAGATGGGGAAACGATCCAGGATTATCCAAGTAGACCCTAGTTCTAAAAACATGTGCCCTTATAAAAGAGAGGCAGTTAAAAATTTTATACACCCAGAGAGAGGGGTGATATGAAGATAGAGGCAGAGATTGAGGTGATAACCAAGGGAGAGGCTTCTTCCACAAAAACCATAAGAGGCAAGAGATCCTCTCCTACAGCCTCCAAAGGAAGGGCAGCCTGGTGACAATTTGATTTTGAATTTCTGTCCTCCAGAACTGTCAGAGAACAGATTTCTGTTATTTGAGCCCACCGAGTTTGTGGTAATTCGTTATAGCAGCCACAGGTAACTAGTATACTTGCCTTGTCAGTTATTATTGCCAAGTTGCTAAGGAACTAATGTGTGTCAGATGGTCGGAAAACCCTCAAAAGAAGAGACTTCCTGAAATGTCAGAGGTGCTGACATCCCCTCCTCTGTTCTACTGCCAGCATCTTCATTTGTTGACCGTGTGAATGAATACCAGAGGTTGACCTCAGTGTTTTCTGTTTCCATTCCCTTAATGATTGTGAGGATGAATCCTGACTCGGCAAACAGTTCTGAATATTTTTGAGGCTCTCTCTTTTCTCTCTCTCACTCTCTTTCTCATTTATTGCTCTGATCACCTTTAGCTTTGCTTTCAGAAGGGTCCCTTGGTAATAGATGATTGGTGAATATCTAGTTTCAGCTTTCTATATCTGGACCAATATTATAAAATGTTCTATGATTGTTTAGCATTCTGATTGTCTACCTTAGAATAATCTGTGATCTTATCCCAATCTACAAATCTAATCATCTATAGTCACCAAGAACTCTTCTTCTGTTTTCACTTATTTCATATCATACATCATCTGAGGCAGATAGCCAACTCTCCTAGAAGTTTCTTGAATTATACAAAGTGCTCCATTTTGATATACCTCATTTTTGCTTAGACCCTCATTTCTTAAATCGGGTTCTTATTACTCACAAACATGGGACTCCTATGAGACCAAAAATGAATTGTCTGAAGCTAAAGGAAATTCTTTACTTATTAAACCAATAGACACAAGAAGAAAAGTGAATTTGAATTAATAATTGTGGATAATTATTAGTACAGCAACTAAAGAATCCCTTCAAAATTATCCATAGATAAGTAAATGCATCATGGTAGACTATACTATTTCTTTTAAAGACAAAACATAGTAAAAGAACCAGAGCTGCAAAACTTAAGCTTTATTTATTATCTGTCTATCTATCTATCTATCTATCTATCTATCTATCTATCTATCTATATCTATCTATCTATCTATCTATCATCTGTCTATCATCTGTAGAGACAAAGTCTCACTGTTGCCTAGACTGGTCTCAAATTCCAAGTCTAAAGTGATACTCCTGCCTCAGCTTCCCAAAGTGCTGGAATTACAGGGGTGAGCCAATATGCCCAGCCCAAACCTAAGTTTAATGAATTAACTCTATGAAACAAGTTCTCATTGCTGATGAAATGAAGGTGAAAATAGCTATATTTTAATTAGAAACATTATGCAAAATCTCCAGAAAAATGCCTAACATATAATAGGCCCTCTATTAGTATTATAACTAGTGATTTTTAGAACTGTACATATTAGTTTTTGCTGCATAACCAACTCCCCCAATATTAAGTTGCTGAAACAATAAAAATACACAATTTTTCATGCCATTGTTATCTGGACATTTCTTTTGGTCTGGGCTGACTCGATTGAGACTGGATGAACTAAGGCCTCAACTGGAAGATCTAGGAGCCTGGGCTTTTCTCTCTACATGGTCTTTCATCCTCCAGTAGGATAGCTTGGGTTGTTTATATGGTGAGGGAAAGATTCCTAGAAGCAAAAAAAAAAGCGATCACCAATAAATAAACACTATTTTTTTTTTTTTTTTTTTTTTG
>NW_007174137.1:269308-288283 GCF_000164805.1 Carlito syrichta
TCTCGCCAAGTTGCCCAGGCGGGTCTCGAACGCGCGGGCTCAGGCAATCCACTCACCTCAACCTCCCAAAGGTGCAGGATTACAAGCTGAGCCACCGAGCCCAGCTAAATAAACACTATTCACATGTCTCTTAATGTTCCATTGATAAGAACAGTTTACAAGGCCAAACTCAGATTTAATGGATATGAAATAACTCACTAATTGTAGAAATGAATAGTACAAAATTGTGAAGGGAACACACACACACACACACACACACACACATGAATGTCTATAGATCTTTCACTTACATAGAATATCAACTTTACATGATTTATATGGAAATATATACATCTCTGTCAGATAGTTCATTCAGAAAAAAAGTGACTGCTTTAGAGAATCATCTAGTTCATATGAGTGAACACGGCTAATTCTAAAGTTAATAGGACCCTTGTGTGTTCATCCAAGAACTGAATTTGGCCCACTGTGTATGCCACTCACTGCCTTTATTTACATTATAAATTACCACACTTTATTATGTCTACTCCCATACCACTTCCATTATAGTCTATTATTTTAATAAAATATGTTAAAATGGAATTAACAATTAAATTACTACACTATTATTCATACAACCTAAAGCATTTGACCTCAATCTCTAAAAGCAGGGGGATTTGCAATTGACTAATCCTCTATCCACCTACTGAGATGTATGGACTCCTTTAATTAATTGTCCATGGTATTTTCTTAGTGTTGAAGTGGTAGAAATTCTGTTTTAATTTTCCTCATTTCTCATGAGGGAGAATAAAGTATATTTGAGACATCAGTTCTTGTTTAGATTTACAGACTTTAAGATGTATGATCCATGTTGTCCCTCTACCACACTTAGCTTCAAGTGTTTCCAAAGTGTTATCTCAATTTGTTACATTCTATAACTATTTCTAATTTCTACCACTTATTCACCAAAAAGTAATGTGATTTTCATTATTCTCTAGTTAACTCATAGACGTATGTATTGAAAGCTCTTTTGAATAAGAACTATACATTTTATACCATTACTCTTGTAGTGTCAGCCTATCAAATAGTGCCTAGCACCTGGCACATAGTAGGTGCGTTAGTTTTCAGGGGTTGCTGTAATAAAGTATCACAAAGTAGGTGGTTTAAAACAACACAAATTTATTGTCTAGCATTTCTGGAAGCCAGAAGCCCGAAATCAAGTCATTGGCAGGACCGTACTCTCTCTGACACTTGTTGGGAAATTCTAACCTCTTCCTAGCTCTTGGTGGTTTGCAGACAACCTTTGGTGCTCTGTGGTTCTCCGCTGCATAACTCTAATCTTTGCTTTTATTGTCATGTGAAGTTCTCCCTGTGTATCTTTGTGTCTTCACATGGCTGTCTTCTTAAAAGGACATCAGTCATATTGATTAGGGGCTCACCGGTATAATATCATCATAACTAATTATATCTGGAATGGCCATATTTCCAAATAAAGTCACATTCTGAGGTACTGGAAGTTAAGACTTCAACATATATTTTTAGGGGGCACACAGTTCAATCTATAACAGTGGCAATTAACAAATATTTGTGGAATAGTCAATGGGATGAAATTTTGCTAGTATTTTTTATGCATTTCTACTAAGTTTACAAAAGAAGTATTGGCCCAGGTAAATGAATGGGGAAAGGACAATAACAGAAATTTCACAAATTAATTTATGAAGTTCACTTTATTAAAAAATCTACAGGAAAGTGTTTTAATCTCACTAGTAGCAAAAGATACGTTAACCAATACTACTATCATAAGGGCCAGAAATTTTACTCTACTACAATGAGTATATAAAATATCACACTCTCTTGTTTCTCTTGCCATTTGAAGCATATTAAAATGGCCATTTTCACATACTTAGGAAAGTTTGTTTTGACCACTCCCAATGGGGTCAAATTTTCCTATTATAGGGCTTTATGAACCATCATGTACTTCTCTGTGATAAAATCTGGCTACAATTGTGATTTTACACTTACGTATGAGAATATTTGATTATCCATCAAATATTCATCAGCATATCATAAGCTCTAAGAAGATTGTGTCTATTTTTATTCTTTATATTTGCAACACTTTAGCACAGCACTTGACAGTAGGAACTCAATAATTATTTGTTGACTGACTGGCTGACTGAGTGAATAAATGAATTGGTTATATGAGCTGAAATTTACCTTTTAAGTAGCTATAGAAAATAGTATATGTATTAAAAATTGTCATAAATGTACATATATGTCATGCTATACAATATAAATTATAACATTATTGGTATACTCGCTATTTTATATGGTTAAATTAAAAGTAAGAAACATTACAAGGATAATGTTTATCTACTTACATGAGCAAACTGTTTTCAAGTACTTTACAAGCACTCAGTTGCATACAAACACTTAGTATGCTAATTACAATTAGTAATTATGTACTTATTATATGAACTCTTTCTCTTGGAAGCATTTTAAGTAATCTCAATTTAAGTTACTATATGAGTTTGAAAATTATAATGCTAAATTCTGCATACATATTTTGTATTCATTTTAAATTTACATTGGCTTGTCTCTTTCATATTCAGTACAAGTTAGTGTTTCCTGCATACCCTGAAATTAAAATATGATATATTTTATACAATACACACACATGCTTGCATGCATGCGCATACACACACACATGCACACACACACACACACACACACACCAGGGACAGAGTAACACTAATTATTTCTCTTTAATTCCACGTAAATTATATTCTACTTAGGATTTATAGAATCACCTTCCTAATCCATGGTGTTCAAAATGAATTAACTTGTTCTAATATTTTAGAGAATATCTAATTATTTAATTATCTCGGTTATGTGAATTAAGCTTTGGTGAATTCCCTTCTTAGCATTATCATGCTCTTCCTTAGGGACAAGCCTTATTTGAATATACAGTAAATTCATAGACACACACACACACACACACACACATACACACACACACACACACACACACACACACACATCATAGTGATACAATGTTACAACAGTTTTAATTGAAACTGTTGAGAATATGTTGCTGCTGTAGTTTCAAGCCATCTTCCTCTGAGAATGATATCAAATGTTGATGTGAGTACTCCAGTGAGAGACTCAGTAAATGTTAGCTTTCTGTCATTTTCCTGAGACCATGCAAGAGTTCATCTCTAGTCCCCAGTTGGGATCTTGTGGGATTAGAAATACCACGTTCTTGGCTTGACATTAGTGCCATTTCCAAATGTTACCATGGTGATCACCTATGCAGCATCACTAACCCTTCCCACAACAGCTCAATTTGAGATTCACGTTTCATGTTTCTATGATATGGGAGGGTAATTATTTCATTACTCAAGGGAAGAAGATTTAGGAAGTAAATAGCTCTTCATTAAATCTTAAATGATTCTAGTCTTTTTAGACCACAGAAACGCTAAATATTAAAGTGATGAAATTCAAAAGAGTAAAACATGACTGGAAATTCAAAGAAAATTCAATTTTTGTGTAGTATAACTATAAATATTTTTTCTCTAGTGGAAACATCTTGTGTAAAGGGCAAGTGTATTGTGTCAATAATTCATGATTTAAAATAATTTCCATGTAAAATAAATGCACAGAAATGTTTGTGTATATATTTGAATAGAAGTGGCTATAAAAAGAGAGTAATTTTATAAACTGACCTGATTTGGGAGGAGGTAGTTCCATATTTTATAAGGCACCCTTTTGTCTGGATATCTTAATAAAAATTCATTGTAAAAAAAAAGAATTCTCATGGTACAGATGATCATTTTACAAAGAATTATTGTTTCTTTTATTTACTGTTGGTGCTTGAAGATTATGGGGTTGAAAATAATATTAATGCATAATATTTTCAAAGTATACTTGATTTTATGACATGTCATCATGTGAATTAAAGCTATCTGGAACATATTTTGAATATAAAAATAAACAGCTGTTTATGCTGTCCTGCTCAACTGCTGGTTTTATCCACAGTACAAGAAGGGTGCTGTGATGTAACACCGTAGTCCAAACCACAACTCTCCTGGAAAGAACCTTGAAATGTCATGAAATTTTTAGGCCAAAAATATTTGGCTGACCTATACTGTATGTTACTGAGGTTATACCCACTACAAGACAAACATTTCTAACCACACTGTGTTCCTTCTAAATATGTTTTTTTCCCCTCTTTTCACTTTTCTGTGTTGTCTGAGACGAAGAGCCCATTAAAGATTTAAAAACAGAATTAAAGATACATGAAATAAAGTTACTCCTATCTGTGACAAATAGGTGTGTGGTTCAATATTGGTGGTTCAATTTGGCCTACTCGAGATATTATAGATGTGTAGACTTTGAGAGGGCAAGGAGCAATTCCATCATTATCACTTTCATGGAGGAAAGAAGGTCTGTTTTAAGCCCACTTCTCCTTCTTTGGTCTTTAGTACTTCCTCATGCAGCCCTTACCTGCAATGGTGATGAGATATTTTTCTTTTAGTTCAGTGGAAAGAAAATTAGTCAGGGCTGATTGTTGGGAGGCTCACTGATTTCATAACTAATTAATTAATTAAAATTATTCATTCATAAATCTCTGGAGAGGTGGGATAGGAAGGTTAAGAGGTTCAGAGAGGCTGTAGTCTTCAGTGCCTATTGGCTTGTTATTTTGATCTAATTCGTGAAATATTCATGTAATATATTCAAGCTTGCACAGCTCTCAGAAAGTAAAGACTGGGAGACAGTCAAGCACAAGCAATAGTGTTTCATTGCTAGCACAGTCATGTAAGTCATGGAAGCATTCAGTGGCTATTAGATATTTTTTAAAGCCAGATTTCATGTTTTTTTTTGAGTTGGAGTCTCACTCTGTCACCCAGACTGGAGTGCAGTGGTCGCTCCCGGCCACTGCAGCCTCGACCTGCTGGGCTCCGCTCTGACGATCCTTCTGCCTCAGCCTTCCAAGTAGCCAGAATTATAGGCATGCACTACCACACCCGGCTGATTTTTTGATTTATTGTAGAGATGAGGTCTCGCCGCCCAGGCGGGTCTCGAACCCGCGGGCTCAGGCAATCCACTCACCTCAGCCTCCCAAAGGCGTGGGATTACAGGCTGAGCCACCGAGCCAGGCTCATGTTTTAATATACATCATTCCTCCTGGTGTTTGGAGACCATGGAGGGAGATAGTAGACCATCATAGAGGCAACAACTACAAACAGAACATCTCCTAAAGAACTGACTATTCCAGTGTTCCTCATCCTTTGCCTCCACGTGGACTTTCTTGTGGGCCTGTAGTCTTCTCACTGAGTTTATCTCTATGTCATTGTCACTACAGACCCTCCCCGTACCCTACTCCAGTTCTACCACATGCAGGGCCCTGTTGAAGGGACATTCAAAATCCCAAATCTTTTTTAAGCAAAGTAATTTAGATATCTTCTATCTAAATTCTGCATGTTTATGTGTATGTGTGTAAGAGAATTTGGGCATGGGGACATGTCTTTGCTAACAAAACTCTCATGAAGTTGTTTATTTTCAAACAAAAGCTGTTCATTCTCTAAAATAATCTTCCTGTGCTCATATCAAATTACAGCCAGCATTTAAAATAGTATGTTTTTCTCTACTCTAAATTTGCTATGTATAAATTTTGGTTAAAAACACTTGTTGCCACTTATCTAAATTGCAATCAATCTTTGAGCACACATGCACAATATTGTAAGTGCTGGAAATATAAATAGACAAGAGGTTACTGAATAAATAAGCCAAGAAGGCCCAAGTCTCATAGCTTCTTACTTTGTTTTTCACAAGGTGCATTCATAGAGTAAGCTAAATTTTACTGCAACCTCAAATAATCCCAGTGGTTTAACACTGAAATTTATTTCTCACTAAGGCAAAGCCCTCTGAGGGTCCAGGTGACAGTTTGGGACAGCTATCCTACTTGAAGTAGCGTAGCGGACTTGTGCCTTCTTTGTCCCTTTTCAGGTGTACTGGCAGGTGAAGGAAGAGAGAGAAAGTGGAAAACTGAGCAGGGCTTTGTATTGGCTTGGCCCAAAAGTGATGTATGTCACTTCCACGCACATCTTATGTTGAACCACTAGCGTTAGGCTTCACCTGAGAGCAATGGGCTGGACCTAAGACAGAAATGAAAACTAATATTGGATGTCCCGGGTGAGTATCTGGAAAAGAGGAGGGAGTTGCATAATGAAATGAAGGGACTCTAAGCCACAGAAAGGCATTTCCTTATTTCCCTAAGTTATTGCTGAAAATTTTGCTATAATATACTTGTGTAAGGTCGATTTTATGAGAAAGGTATCCTTGAGAAAGAAAGCAGCAAGTACCTACACAATGCTCCATAGCTTGAATAGCTTGAAAGGGAGGAGGAATATGATAGTCATTTGAAGGAAGAACACCAAAACTTCACACTGTGAAATTTTAAAAATTTCTCCATATAACCTACTGCCTACCAAATAAAGTACAGTGAGAGGAGTAGCGGTGCTATTCATTCGGTTAGCTTGGGTTAATGGCTACTATGGCTACTGTCACCTCTCATAAACAGAAGGATTTACTCAAGTAACCTCTCAGTTTACCTTGTGCTAACAAGTCTACCAACTACTCTAATTAATTGCCCCCAAACTGTTAACAACCATGTCATCAAAGACCATCATGCAAATGAGCTTTAAAAAGAAAAATCTGAAGAGCAATCTTGCTATTCATTTAACTGAACTAATTATAATGTAGGAATAATTCTCACAGCAGGTGAAAACTGAGGAAAAGCATGCTTTTGTGGGAAAGTAAAACATTTTTGATCCTGACATCCAAATTTTGGAAGAAACAAAGAGATTTCTTTTTTGCAAAGGAGAGTATTTCAAGTTTGTTGTTTTTGTTACAGTCACATTTGTAATGACGTACTTGTAAAAAAAAAACAAAAGGATGATTGTGCTACTAATTTTTTAATGGTGATGAAATATATCTTATTCTCAAATATTTTCATGAAGAAATTATTTCTAGAATTGACAAGGTAGAGAAGGTATTACATTTGAGAATTAATGTATATTCATAAATTGTTTTGTTTCAGTATTACTATAATTTATAGCTATAACATATAGAATATATCATTTCTTAGTAAGGCAGCCTCGTGTAGTGAGAGGGGATAAGTAGAGTTTCACATCGTGACTCAAACTTTTACCTGTGTGAGTTAGAGTTAGCTGCTTTTTACCACTGGGTACAGAGTTGATATGAAGAGAAGCAAATATAGTATGAAATGAAGCCAGTCTTGGTAGCTCAGCCTGTAATCCCGCGCCTTTGGGAGGCTGAGGTGAGTGGATTGCCTGAGCCCACGGGTTCGAGACCCGCCTGGGCAACTTGGCGAGACCTCACCTCTACAATAAATCAAAATTAGTCGGGCGTAGTAGTGCGTGCCTGTAGTTCCAGCTACTTGGAAGGCTGAGGTGGAAGGATCACCGGAGCCTAGCAGGTCAAGGCTGTGGTGGCCAGGAGCGGCCACTGCACTCCAGTCTGAGCAACAGTGAGGCTCCAACTCAAAAAAAAAAAAAAAAAAAAAAAAAGAAATGGGCCTATTTCAGTTCTTGACAGATGGTAAGTATTTATCATAGCCATTACTTTTTATTTTCTGTGCCATATTTTCTCTTATTTTTTTTCACCTTTGTAACTTTGGTTAGTCATATTTTCTTGAGTTTTATTAGCTTTTGAGAAAAACACTGTATTTATCAACTGATTTAAATACTCCAAAAGGGAAAATATAGGGGAATTCTTAAGAATAGTCTGAATAAGAAGAAACCTTAAAGCTCTTTTTAGAGGCAAGTGGTTGTTTTTAAAGTCTGCATCTAGTGAAATCAATATTTTAAAAATTTAATTTGCCATGTGTGAGAAAAGTTAGAGTCATCATAAATGGAGGAAAAACTTCATACCCTGATAATTCAGTTATTCATGGGAGTATATCTAAGAGAAATTCATTAAAGTTAGCTAGAAATGAAAGGATCTCATGAATTTCATTCATGCTGCCCATTCTGACTTGACATAGACAAAGAAGTATGAGAGCATGTGCCTTTCTAAGCCACAGAAAGGCATTTCTTTATTTTAAATAAGATATCAATGGCTATTTTACTATATGTTTCTGTAGGATTTTGCCCTCATTTTAATTTCAGTAAATAAAAATTGGAGGGGAAACATAGGTTTATGAATAACTTTATTTAACACAATCTCAAATTCCATAAAGTGTTAACATCTTTTATTTAGAAAAATGACCCAAAACTTGTAAATAAAGCAGAGGGTGATAGAACGACTTTTCAATGTCATTTCTTTATGACTCATTCAAGAATTATTTAATTTTATAGGAGAATGTACCTGCATTTATATTTGCTACTTAATCATTTTTACTATTTTCCATTTGCATGTTATTTATGTGTTCCTGGCAGGTAGAAAAGATAAGTCCAAATGGTACAGTTTTATGTCTCTGTAGGACATTAAGTGGTATTGGACTGCAGTCTATGGACATTGGGAAATCCATTTTCGCTCTCCTTTGACCAACTAATTATATACATTTCTGTTTCTCAAAATCTTTGAACAAGCCTTACCATCTCACTGATTCTCTCATTAATTAGTTCATCAAATCTTTAATAGTGTCCATTCTATATTTATGTGAGAACCATGTTTTAAATTTTTTGTAAATTATACTTTTAACCCCTCAGTCATGAACTCATTTTTACATGAGGTTACATGAGAATTTGTAAAATATAACTTTCAAAGTTGAGGAGAAGGTCATGTCCTTCAACAGTAGATTGATTCTACTCCATGTCGTTAATCAAATTTTTAACTGGTTACAGTATTGTTGTATACATGTAGTGAAACTATTATCCTCTTCAGTAAGAATCTGATTAAATGGGAAGTAACATATCCCAAATTTCTCCTAAGAGCCTTTCCACATTACAGTATTTTAGGAGATAAGGATTGTGACAAAAGAGTTTAGTGAAACCATTTTATGAGCTTTGCAAATGTAAAATGTGGCATAATACACATGCAATTGTTTATTGCTAAGGTTAACTGCTATATTTTTAAAATATCATTTTAATAGCAAGAACAGTATAGAGTACAGATGATAAAGCTTTTATGTTTAGATTTTACATTACCAATGAACACAATTTTGGAAAATGAGATAAGAATATGGATGAGATAGAGATAGATAGACATTAATTTATTTTTCTTTTCTTTTCTTTTTTTTTTTTTGAGTTGGAATCTCACTCTGTCACCCAGACTGAAGTGCAGTGACTGCTCCCGGCCACCGCAGCCTCGACCTGCTGGGCTCCAGTGATTCTTCTGCCTCAGCCTTCCAAGTAGCTGGAACTACAGGCGCACGCTACCATGCCCAGCTAATTTTTTGATTTATTGTAGAGATGAGGTCTCGCCAAGTTGCCCAGGCAGGTCTCGAACCCATGGGCTCAGGCAATTCACTTACCTCAGCCTCCCAGAGCGTGGGATTACAGGCTAAGCCACCAAGCCCAGCTTTATTTTTCCAGTAGTTCATATTGTATTCCTTCTTTTTCTTCCTTTTACCTGTCAGTTTGGGTTTAAACAAGAAAAAAAGTGGCAGCTTGAGGAGAATTTAATTATAAAGGGACCATTTACATAGGTGTGAGCATTGTATAAGACAAACCACAAGTAATAGGGCAACCAGTAGTGGCAGGAGTCTGTTACCTTGTGAGAAGTCTTCCAATGGGCCCTGTGACCTTGGTTTGAGGCATTTGACCTTGCAGAGAGGGAACTATGGGAATGAATATTGTGACTTCACTCTCCTCCCTTTTTAATTGTTTGTGGGCATTAACAATTTGTTAAACCCATTCAGAAATCAGAAAATAAAGAAGCACATTAACATAGTCTGCATTGGTCAACCTTTTGGGACACAGAGAAGGGTAAAAACAAGTAGAAAATATAGGACATGTTCTGACATCTAGTAAATATTCAACAGGTGTGTTTGTTGCCAGAATATAGTGGAGGAGAGGCTAGGACAGGAAGTCATTTCTGGTTGGCATCAGAGTTTGTAAAATTCATATTTTCAGGTCAAGGAAATACTGTGTAAGAACACTCACTGTCCATCCAGGGAGGGAATCAGGTCTGGAGTTTGGTAGTCAGTAAAGTCAGTTAAGATGCAAAGAGAGTCTGTGTGATGGGGATTTGACTGGATTAACTTTCTGGAAACAACTAACTTGGTTGCATTGGGATAGTTCCTTTTACTTTTCTATTTATATACTTTTTCATATGTAAAATTAGAAGGCTATAATAGAATAAATGTTTTGTCTTTATATAATCTGAAGTGGGAAATTAAAAACAGGAAAACTTTTTAATTGTCTTTACATTGCCTTGATCCTAAGTATTGTTTTTCAGAAGAACAACTGAAACAGCATCTTTTGGGTTCTTATATCATTATTTATCAATGAATGCTCCCTGAAGGAGGCAATCAACACCAGATTGTTAGGGTCACTTTAATCAGAGCTGTAATGGTTTATTCTACTCTACAAAGTTGATATTTACTCTCTATATAATGAGGAAGCGAGAAGTGGGAAAAGTGGTCAACTGAAAGAATTAAGCATGTATATCCAAATGGGGGGAAACCTTTATTTTAATTAGATATTCCTCTCAAGTATAAAGGAAAAGGTAAGTTAGTGTCTCTATTACAAAATAAGCAACTCAAGGTTAAGTAATTTGAATGTGTACTAGTTGACCCAAAAAGAAAATTAGGGGATTGGTATTTAACCTAAGGTTGTGTGCATTTCTAGCTTTGGGGCCTGGAAGGTCTTTTCTGAGTTTCACTGCTAAGGTTGATAATGTGCAGCCTGATTGTCTCTGTCAAGTGTGTGCTTGGCTTCCCCTTCAGCTTGCATGCCTCTGCTGATTACTGGCAGCTTGAAATTGTCCTGAAAGAGAATGAGGGCTCTTGATTAGTCCCCATGCACAATATCAACATATTATTGATTCATTATCAGCACATCATGTTTAATTTCCTGGCAACAGGGATGGGTGGAAGGCAAATGTTACTTCTTCAAAACAGATACAACTTAATGAACATCCAAGTTGGATAACGAATGTTCTTTTTCTGATGTTAAAGGAAGGAAAAAAAAAAACCTTAGACAAGTTTAAATTTTAACTGAGTTGATTTGAGCAAAGCAAAACAAAACAAGGCAAAGCAAAGATAATTTGTGAATTGGGCAGTCTTCCAAACCGGAGCAGGTTCAGAGAACTCCAACCAATAACATGATTGGACAGGATTTATAGGAAATGAAAGCATAGTATGGAGACAACTTAATTGATTATAGCTTAGTTGGTTAATTGGTTATAGAGCCTCCTGCAATTAACTGAGGCTCAGCTCCTGTAGTTAAATTCCACATTGGTTGGGTTTGTTAGGCTTAATACAGAATCCTAGTTCAAATTAGTGCTTTTCATAAATTTTATTTAACAATTCCCCCTTCTCTCCACATGAAAATGTGATCAAAACTTACTACATAAGTGCTACTCTTTCCCATCACACAGACTCTCTTTGCATCAGTTACTGGTCTTAACATGTCATTCATAGATTATGATGTCCTTGTGAGCCCATATTTCTTGGCATTCTTGCCATACAAGCCAAAGAAAGACCATTTAGTGTTCATTAGATGGCTACACATAGATAATTAATACTCTTTGAGCAAATACAGTTCATCAGGGAGACTACTATTATGGCTAGGAGGATAATACTGAGAATTTGGAGTATGTTCCTTAGTAATGATTCTCATGAAAACCAACTAAAATCAAAACCAAATAGCCTGTTTGTTAATTTTTGTAACTGAGTCTCTATAATATCCACAGTATTTATGTACAACAAAAGTATACACAGCACAAACTCCTTCCTGTTCAGCTAGTAAGCAACTTACTATTCATAACTGGGTTAAATTAAAAAAGAGAGTGAAAAAAAGTGAGTCCAGAAATATAGTTACAACATCAACCTGTCAAACAAAAAAGGTAAACATAAGTGGAAAAAATTGAAGAGGGGTAAGAGTCTCATTATAGTGAGGAGCTTTGTTTCAATGTTTTTTGATAAAAGCTGTCCATGTGTAAGAACTGATCCACTTCTAGGGAAAAAATTCCTTGTCCAGCTTTATCTTAAAGTCTCCAACAGCTGTATAGTTTCAAGAGTCTGGAGGGTTCCTTTTAAACGATGAAATGTGGCCCCAGTGTTTAAGGCCCTGAAGCTTTACCACAGTATGAGTGGTAAAATAAACCTGATATAATCCTTACCAGTAGAATTTAAGGGCAGTATTTCTCAGATGCCATCACCAGAAGATCCAGTCTTTGGTTCCAGATCATAAAAGATCTGGTTGTCATCAGTTGGTGGATCACAAAACTCTTTCTTCATCTGATGAAAATACACCCTGGTATAATATATCAAAATCCCACAGCATTTAGTGATATCCAAATTTAGGAAAACAAAAGACACATTATTAAGGATATAGGCCTTCCAGTCACTATTGCATTATAGTACTTTTAGCCAAGACACTCCAATTGACCTTGCTAATTTCTTTTCTTTCTTTTTTTTTTTTTTTGAGTTGGAGTCTCACTCTGTCACCCAGACTGGAGTGCAGTGGCTGCTCCCGGCCTGCATTCTCACCTGCTGGGCTCCAGTGATCCTTCCGCCTCAGCCTTCCAAGTAGCTGGTACTACAGGTGTGTGCTACCACACCTGGCTAATTTTTTTGATTTATTGTAGAGATGAGGTCTTGCCAAGTTGTCCAGGCGGGTCTCAAACCCGCGGGCTCAGGCAATTCACTCACCTCGACCTCCCAAAGCACGGGATTACAGGCTGAGCCACCAAGCCCGGCCAACCTTGCTAATTTCAATTTCAAAATTTTATTTATCTTTTGAACTTTTCCAGAAGACTGAGAATGATAGGGACCATGGCAATGTCAATGTGTTTGCAACACCCTGTCTGCTTTATAACTTATCCAATAAAATTGGTACCTCCATGACCAGTGATTTCTCCAGTTGTGACCTATAAAGAAAATATACTTTTGAGTAACCTTTGAACCATTGTTATAATGTTGGCCTTCCTTCATGGAAAGCCTCTATACAACCAGAGAATATAGACTATTACAAGAACATATTTAGACCCCACTGAAGATGGCAATTGAATGAAATCCCTTTGTAAATGTTCAAACAGTTCCTTAAGTGGGAGACATGTACCACCTGAAGTTTTGATTGTCATTCTTAAATTATGGACTCACCAACCATGCTGCCCATCGAAGCTGGACTGGATTTAAAAAATGTGGTACATATACACAATGGAATATTATGCAGCCATAAAGAAGGACAAACATATGAACTTCGCAGCAATTTGGATGAATTTAGAGTCCATCATACTCAGTGATCTATCACAGAAACAACGAACAGAGTACCATATGTTCTCACTCATAAGCAGACCTTGAACAACTATCATAGTACTATAAGAAAGGGATTGTCAGTAGTGGGAAACTTCCGGGGAGCGGGTGGAACTGGCAGCTGAGGGAAACTGCCAGGGGAGGGAGGAGCACACCTCATCAACAAGGGTACCTGCATAATGAACATTTGTATACCTAACCCTGAATTATGCCCACATCCTTAAAATAAAATAAAATAAAATAAAATAAAATAAAATAAAATAAAATAAAATAAAATAATGGGCTTGACAAATCAAACATTAACCACAGCCATTTTAGCAATTTTATAACAATCATCTCACCAACATTTTTTTGTAATCGAGATCAGCTTCTCTATTCCATGATGAGTTGTGAAGTGCAAGGTTCTATACAATGGAAAACTACAAGGACTCAGAAAAGACCAGGCAGCCACCTGAGCCCTCTGTGAGTCCACACTTAATACTAAATTTACATTATTTTAGATATCAGTTTTGCTTTTTCAAATAAGGGGAGTTTCACTGTTTAATAAGTCATCATAAGAGCATTGACTTGATTCAATCTTAAAGATTTTATTCAAATTGTACATCTTAACAATTTCTGCATTTGCTGGTCTATCGTGAAAATCTACCAAAGCATTTTCTTGATATTCAATTAATTTTTATCCCACTTCATATTGGGTTAGTTTATGAACCAATCAATAAGAACTCCAGGAATTCCTACCCAATCCAAAGATATGATCTTAAAGTTATCAAAAACCTGTAGTTAAAGTTTTTTCCATGAACCTCCCTGAAGATGAAATATTTTCTGGACTATAGCTAATGGCAAATACTGTCATTGACAAATCAAAACTAAAACTGTGAATGACAAAAATATAGAATGATGGTGCCAAATTTAATGAGAGTTAGTTATAACCAGCAATTTGCAAGGTAATTTGGCTATCTCTATTGTATACATTTTAAGATAATAGCTAGAATTATGACCAAACTATTATACCAAAGCTATTAGATTTCTATGAATTTTGTACAATTTCTGAAATGTATCTGCAACACATCTATACAGATATAGCTTAAGATATAGTATTTTTTTATCTGACAATGCTTCTCGTTTAATTTAATATATCAAATAAGTCTAATTTATTTATAATATTTCTTTCAGACACTCCAGGGTCTCTTCTGAAATGTCTAAAAATTAGTTTGAAGTTAAAAACCTAATCTAGAACTTGATTTGGGGAAGTTTGTCAACAATATCAAGGGTTTAAAACACTTGATCAAAATAAGATCATAGGTCACCGTAGAAATAACAAGTCATTCATTTAACCAAAACAACAATCCAAATACTTCAAAGGCAATTACAGATAGTCACATGGTTGAAAAAAAAATCCCAGCTCTTCAATAGAGCAAACTCAATTTTTCTACGTATTCAAAAAATCTGTTTAAATTCTGTTTTCTGTTAAAAGCACATCATTTCTCCGAAAAACTTTGTAGTCTTAAAATGAGGAAGCAAATTCTAATTTTGCATTAGTGTACTTTTGATATAAATGCTCAATTCTTAGAAAAATTGATAAATAATTTATTTCTAATTCTAGCCTGCTTGATCACACACAAAATTCCTTTCACATGATTGATCTTCCACAAAACTACAACTTTCTTATACATTCAGTTTTATCAATTTCTTATTCCTTCATTCATTAAAAATACCTTTTAAGTAACCTCCAAACCAGACAAAATTAATTTTTTCTTTGACAAAAGACATCTCTTTCATACTTTATAGGCTCACTAACCAAAAACATGTCTCACTTTCCTCGCATAAAGAGTTGTTATTATTTCTAGTTTCAATTACCAGTTATGAATTAGTTTTTTTTCTAACTCTTGATAACCTTTTTAGTAAGAATCTAGGAAACAAGCTATTTTGAACTGTTTTATATTATCATTTTGTAGATGAATACCATTTTATAAATTTTAGGAAAAGATTTCTTTGTAATACAACTCTTTTATGTTTGTTAACAGATATACCTCGCTTCCCAAATATATCTAGCTTCTTTTTATCATATAAAAACAAGATGTTGATCAACTGAATTTATTTGTTATAGAACATTAACTATGAACCAGCATTATGTCTAGTACTAGATAAATGGCAACAAAAATTATTGACATAAGGAATTCAATTCAACCATTTATCTGTTTGTAGACACTAGTGAGTGAACAATTACCAATAGGTAAGCAAGGCGAGGTTTTCTTAAATTCTCCAAAGGGACTCAATTGTTATAAAACTTCTGAAGATTAATTTTTTATCACAGGAGAGATTTCACCACACCCAGATAGACATTGTTACAAATCATCATCTATTCTTCTTCTCAAAAACTATTATTCTGAATATATTTTATTTACCCCTTGATAATTTTGCTCATTTTAACAAGGGGGCTGAATCAGGAACCTTTACCCTTTTCTTGATTGACCTGACTGATTATTGCTCTAAGTGATTATTAGCTAGGTTGCTCATGGTAATCAAATTTCATACCTAAATACCACAACCTGCTGAGACAAAGAAAGGCATAAATAGCAAGCCTCATTAAGACAAAATGGGCAAAGGTGAGTCTTGTCATATAGAACCAAGTGTTTCTGCCTTCTCCATTGTAAAAGCCCCCAGCGTTTTGGCTTTCTTTTTTTTCTGGTGCAGAGAGGGAGACACTCCTATAAATGGAGACTTCCTGTACAGATGACAACTTTCTTCACTAAAGATAGGTCTCAAAATAACTAAAAATAGGAAGCTTCCCAGCTCAGCTTGTGCTCTTTTAATTGAATTGCTGAACTTGCGAGGATAATGTGACCACTTCAAATATGTTTGTTGGCTGTGGGCAGCTGTTGTGGCCCCAGGTCAGGGCTGCAAATGTGGCTCACCCTCAGAGGGTCACCATTGTTATGATAGTCCCTGCCCCATGGAGCAGGGTGGAAATTAAGAGGCAGGGCACCTCTACACAACACGATGGTGACAGGAGCCCTGTCCACCAGTGGACTTAGGGAGATATAACTCCCCATTGCTTCTCTTCTACCCCTGGGTGAAAAGGGCAGTCCTGCCTAGACAGGAAGAGGCCACTTCACACTCCCAAAAGCACCTAAGCCAGAGTAGAGCCACAAGGTCCCACCTGGCCACCTGACACTCCAGCTGATGTAAAGCAAAGTTTGGGGAGGAGGTCACCAGTTCTTCAGCCAAGACCCCTCTTGCCTGTGCTGGAGGGAGGGAAAAGTCTCTGAACTAGAAGGAAGGTCTCATCCCAAACCCACAAGACTACACTGGTGAAGCAGTTCTAGATGGTTTTCCTCTAGTTCACCACTCTTCTTGCCACCACTGCCCCTCCCCAACACAGGCAGACCAGTGTAAATAGGTCAGGCAAAAACAAAAACAAAAACAAAAACAAAGCAACACAAATTGCCACCCTAACAGAAGCAACCTTATCTAATATAAAAAAAAAAAACAAAAACACAAAAATAAAAAAAGGAGTCAGCCCTCATGGATGAAGAAGAATCAATGAAAAATACCAACAATTCCAAAAGCCTTAACTGGTTGACACCCATAAAAGAGCTTCTCAGAGCACACACAATGGAACCCAACCAGAAATGACCTATCTCTAATAACAGACATATAATTCAGACTATAGATGACAAAGACATTCAAGATAAAATGAACACACGAACCATCCAGGCCACGAACACAGTATAGGAAGTGAAAACTGAGTTGGCCATTATAAGAAAGGACAAACTGAACTTCTGGAAATGAAGAATCCTCTCTTAGAATTGTGAAACACAATAGCAAGCCTTAACGGCAGAATTGACCAGACAGAGGAAAGAATCTGAGAGCTTGAGGATCAAACTCTTGAACTAACCCCAATCCAGCAAAAACAAGGAGAAAAGACTTAGGAAGAATGAACAAAGTCTATGAGAGGTTTGGGAGTATGTAACCAAATCTGTGATTGGCAACCTTGAGAAAGAAGGGGAAACTGAGAATGCCCTAGAAAAAACTTTCCAGGGTGTCATTCAAGAAAATTACCCCTACCTCACTAGAGAGGTGGCCATGCAGATGCAAGAGTTTCAGATACCTTCTGTGAGTTATTAAATGAGAAGACCATCCTCAAGGCATATAATAATCCATGTTACCAAGATGAATACAAAAGAAAAATCTTAAAGGCAACCAGATAAAAGGAAAGTACCATCTACCAAGGAAGACCCATTAGAATTGCAGCAGACTTCTCAGCAGAAACTAGGGTCCTACCTTTAACATTCTTAAAGAGAAATAATTACAGCCAAGAAGTTTCTACCCCACAAAACTAAGCTTTATTCATGGAGAATTAAAATCTTTCCCAGGATGGTCACAGAGGCTCATGCCTATAATCCCAGAACTTCAGGAGGCCAAGGTGAAAGGATAGCCTGAGCCCACAGGTTCGAGATCAGCCTGGCAAGACCTCATCTCTACTTGGCAAGACCTCACCTCTACAGTAAATCAAAAAATTAGCTGGGTGTGGTGCTGTGTGCCTATAGTTTCAGCTACTTGGAAGGCTGAGGCGGAAGGATCACCTGAGCCCAGCAGGTCGAGGCTGTGGTGGCTGTGAGCGTGCCACTACATGTCAACCTGGGTGACAGAGTCACACTCTCACACACACACACACACACACACACACATCTTTCCCCCAGATATCCAACCAGGCTTTTGGGAGATGTTTAAGAAAGTTCTAAACACAGGAACAAAAGTAGGGTTCCAACCATCATGAAAGCATGGGCAAGCAGAGTATATTGACCATAAAAATCAACCACAAAACCTAAGAAAAGCCCCAATGTTGTACCTAAGGGAGCAGGAAAGGCAAGAGCAATCCAATCATACAATTAGTAGAAAAATTAGAATAATTAAAATAAAGTCAGACTGAAAGAAAATCATAACAAAGTTTCAATGAGATGAAAAGTTAGTTCTTTGAAAATATAAATAAGATTGACAAATCTCTGGCCAGATTGAGAGAGAGAGAGAGAGACAGAGAGAGAGAGAGAGAGAGAGAGAGAGAGAGAAAATTTGAATAAACACAATTTAAAATGAAAAAGATGTTACAACTGACCGAGAAGAGGTACAAAAGATTATCAGTGATGACTATGAACATCAGTATGAGAGTAAACTTGAAAATCTAGAGGAAATGGAGGAATTCCTGGCATCACATAACCTCTTAAGATTGAAAAAGGAAGAAATTGAACTTCTGAACTGACCAATAACAGTCCAAGAAATTTACTTGGTAATAGGAAACCTCCCTGCCACAAAAGCCATGGGCTAGATGGTTTCTCAGCTGAATTCTAAAAGACGTACAAGGAAGAACTGATACCAATTCTACTGAAAGTATTCCAAGCAATTTAAAAAAAAAAAGTAGCCGGGCTCGGTGGCTCAGCCTGTAATCCCGCGCTTTGGGAGGCTGAGGTGAGTGGATTGCCTGAGCCTGCGGGTTCGAGACCCGCCTGGGCAACTTGGTGAGACCTCATCTCTACAATAAATCAAAAAAGAATCCA